>NW_019103113.1:0-1699 GCF_001856785.1 Myzus persicae | reverse complement strand
ATTATACGTGTGCATATATTATACGCATAATATTACAATGCCTAATACCTATTATATCTGTAGAAATGTAAGCGACGGTACATACCTAATCGCCGCCTGGCAATCGAATATTACAATAGTGATTAATGCTTTCCAATGCTATATAATATCTATTATACGCGATCACGATCGGGATAAACGAGCTTCGATGTGCGACGACGGGCGATCGTTTCGTAAGTATATGACATTGTCATACTTTTATGTAGAAGATACCTTTGAGAGTTCTAGGCACATTTATATGTGTGCGTCCTATGGTCACGTAAGTAAATATCAAATACTTCCAAAACTTTTTAATACTTTTCAAAATAAGAAAGTTAAAATGTAATGGCCCAATATTAGAATGTATATCTCGTACATTTATATTTATAAACTATTATAAACTCGCTCGCAAATCATGTTGCACGTCATTGTGACATACCTATATAATAAAATACAGTATAAAACCAGCTTTTTCATTTTATTTCTTGCCACAAAATATGATTTTACCAAATAAACTAGAATTAAATTTTGTTCAGTAAATGAAAACCTTCGTGTTATTATTGTTATTGTTTCAAGTATTAAAATAAAGCTGCATAAATAATTTATAATTACTTTAATTACTAGATATTAACCTTGTGAAAAATCAACACACTAAATTAACTAACATACCAGTTGTGCACTCTTTGCTGAACCACGCTCTACAATAAATGCAAAAAAAATACCATAAAATGTACATATTCGACATTTGTATGCCTGATTTTTCATGTCAATTCCGGCCCTTTCGAAGAGGTTTTAAATTTGGTACAAACATCATCGCACATTGTCCAATTCCAAGAAATATAAGTGTAAAATCTTGCTGATATTTCTGGGCCATTTTCAGATTTTGTTGCCACAGCTACGGCTGCAACCTATTATATACTATTATCTTATTGTAGTGATGATAAATCATATCAAAACACCGAAGGTCCTCGAAACGCCACGGTAGTACAAAATAAAAAGCCTGCTCTCGACAATATACCTGTATAATATTGTATACCTATTAGGAATCTGACGAAAAATCTATTTTACGGCCGTCTACGTCGTCGACTGATACTATAGATTTCTATATGTATATAGGTACTATATATATGACGTTGATTTCGTTTTTGGTAATAAAAAAAAATCGTACCTACGGGTAAAAAAATATCTAATCCGCGCGTATACTTGTCGGTACGAAACAACCTGCAGCAGTATAATATAGGTATGACTACGACGTATGCGACGTCTGCTCATATAAGTATGCTAATGATGGCGGCAAAGAAAATAAAGACTTCCGATAGATTCTGTTATATGTTGTGCGAGGACCGGAATCGATTTGGTCGGCATCGAATTAATATGGGAGAAAAAAACCACGGGGGTCACCGAGGAAGTTTAATAATTGTATGCCATCGTCCCGAGCGTCAAGCTACTGCGGACCCAGACGCGATACCGCTCAAATTTTTTTTTTGTTTCGCAATCGGACGTTTATGATAATATGACGTAGGTAGGTTGATTAGATAAACAATCCGAAGACATGTGCCGCTGACGTTTCGAGACGATATTCCGGCAGAAGACCTCGAATACCATAATTAAAATTGTTGAAAATTTTTTCGTTCGACCGCGTAAATATAAGCTCCATAAAAAAAAAACGTCGTACGAAAAC
>NW_019103112.1:0-1702 GCF_001856785.1 Myzus persicae | reverse complement strand
GAATAAAGAAGAGACTGAATATTACCCTTCAAATTTTCATTTGGATTTACTTTTTGCATAGAAATTATTGAAGTGTTTCTTTCTTCTAGAGTTTCTTCTATAAAAAATATTAATTATTAAAATATAGGAGAAAAATTATAAATAATTTATTATATTAAAGAATAATTAAATGCACACCATACATTAGTGCACATACAATTATTAATTTTTAATGATCATAATAGTTATGATGTTTTACTAGTATAATAATAATACTAGCAAAAATTAGTTTCTGACAAAATATAAATTAATTTATAATATTATCATTCAAATTTCTTAATATATCTATATAATTAATAAGCTGTGTTATATGAATCGTAATACTGCAGCCTATATTATAATTAAATTAATATTAATAATATTAAAAATTGATATATTATATTTGTCCAAAACTAATTTTGCTATTATTATTATACTAGTAAAATGTATATTTATATTTGTTATATGCCTATATATATAATAGCATAGAAATATGTAATTGTTTTTTGTTTAATCTTTTTATATATATAATTACCTATTACCTATATATATATATATATATATTAAATTTAACAAAAAAATTAACAATTATAACTGTATATTATATTTATGAGTTATGAACATAAAAATTACCATTAAGCATAGATAATGCTTCTTCATTTACATCCATACTTTTATCTAGAGAATTAAATAGTACATTATTCATGTCCCATTCCACCTCTATAGAATTATGATTACTTGTATGACCTGCAGCAGTGCAGCAGTAGTTATGACCTCACTACAATTTTCAATAGATATAACTAAAATGTATGTTAATTGTATTAGTTAACATGATGTTTATTACAGTAATTTATACTTAATAAGCTTGATAATAAATATAAACATACCATTATTAGTATTCTCATTGTTTTCAGTTGCATATGATATTATATTACCAGTTAATTCATAATTATGTTCTTTTGGCAAAACTAAATTGAATTTTAAAATTAAAACAATTACCCATTTATACAGATTTAAATAATTTTAAGAGTTTATTTGATTAACATCATTATGTTAAATTATACAATTTTATTAGCTTATTTGTAATGTCACAATTAAACCTGCTAGCGGACAATTACAATAATTGTACTTGGAAGACTTTAAAATATTATTAAAAAACCTAAGTTAATATTAATGTGACAAATACAGTATTAACTATTAATATTGTATGAGTAAATGAAAATATGCATGTATAATTATATTTTATAATATTTATGTAGGTATAGAATATTTATTTACCATTGTTTTTTTTTATTTGTGGAAAATCTGGAAGAATTACAGTGCTTATTTTACTAGCTTTGTTTGTTGTTTGGAGTTCTTCATCCGACGATGATGATGATACATTTCTTTTTTTTTTTCTTTTTCTCTTCAATATATCATCGGTTGACTCTTTTGTTTTTAGAGTTTCGCAGTCTGACGTAAACTGTGCTTTATTAGCAATTGTTGTAGCATTGTGGAAATTGGTAATTAGAGATTTGCTGAGGATTTTAATAGGACATTTTATCCAATCTTCTGAAGGTTTTAAGTGGTTTCGAATTGCTCCAGATATTTTTAATGGGCCACATTTGTTAGGCCAAAAACATTCATTAAAATTAATTATCCAATTGCTGGGTATTACTTCTACAGTGTTCTCCTCGACAAATTG
>NW_019103111.1:0-1702 GCF_001856785.1 Myzus persicae | reverse complement strand
AATATAATCGTAATATTTTCAAAACTTTGTGTATCAAATATTGTTATTTCCCATTTCATCAAACATCTTCAAAATATTTGGTTCTATACATATTACATATTAAATAAAATATATTCGTAATAATTTCAAAGTGTTGTGTATCAAATAGTTTATAAATAATTATAAGTTAATATTATTTACAAGTAACAAGTTATTTTTACATCTTAGATATTCGAAATATTTGGGGACTAAATCCTTATTTATTATAGTCGTTATAATTATATAACCTCTAGATAATATTATATTATATAGCGTATAATAAAATAATTGGTATCGTTTGACACTGTCCATGGATTCACCTTAAAGTAAAAACTCATCAATTTTCTATGTATATTAGCATCTATTAATTTATTCTTAGCGTGTGGGAAAGTGAATCTTGCCAATATTTTAACAGCAGGGAGTTGAAAGATAAAAATGTCTAGAATAATTTTCAAAATCGTAAGGAAAATTAAAAAAAAAAATTAAGGATATGCGGATATATTATATACCTAATAACAATAAGCAGGATTTTGTACGCAAAACCAGTTTTTAATTAAATTGGTATAAATCAAAAAAAGAATATGAGCGCAAATAGATATACTTAAAATTTTTTCAAGATTTTTGCATAACATTTTTCATATGGAAGACTACAAATTTATTTTAAAATAACGATTAAAACATTTTTACTCTTTTTAAGCAATTTATTTAATAGGCATGAGATATTTTTTATATTTTTGTTAATTATAATAAAATTGTCTTTTAATAATTTTTTATACTCTTTCAAATAAAGGTTAAATGTTGATTTCAATTCTAACTATTAGTAAAACTTAATAACCATCATAATATTATATACTATAATAATTTGTTATTTATAGCAATTTATAGCATTTTTAACAAAAATAAAGTTGTGCGTAAAAATAAATAACACAAAACATTTTTAGGAACGTTTAATAAAACTAAAAAGTTCATAAAATTATAATCATTTTTTATAATATGTTTTTTATTTAGAAATTCGTGCTAAATGTTCCAAAAAAATTTTTATATTATCCAATAGATTTAAATATTTTTAATACACCATTTCTTAATAGTTTCGTTATCTTGGACAAATAAAAAGTAGTTTTGAAGTCTCATGAAAAATAATTTTTGGTAGGTTATGCACATTATAATGTACACTTGAAAGACGGCGATTATAAAGGTGCGTACACACGAGCGAACATTGTGCGACGTTCGAAGTGAGCTTACTCGAACGCGAACGAGTACGTATGAGCATTCGGATAATCGGACGAATTCTGTTTGTTCGTGTGGACACCATGCGACGCACAAAATACACTATGCGTAGCTGTTCGGGCCCATTCCAGAGTCGAGTACAGTTGTTAACATACTTTAGTATCGAAACGTTGTGTCTTGGTTTAAATGCAAAAAAGTGTTACAAACAATTTTTCAAGTATAACAATTATTAATTTATTATTATATTTTTATTGGTGAATTATGAGTAATAATTTACAAGTTGCAAGTGCAGCATTTATTGTAATGCATGAACTCATGAAAATCAAAGAAAAAAAAGTTCGACGTAAAAGACGTCTTTGGAGATCAAAACTTTACATCGATAATGAAAATAGAGGAGCTAATTTGTTAAATAGTATGCAGTCTGATGTACACAGTTTCCATTTTCAAAATTTTACAA
>NW_019103110.1:0-1698 GCF_001856785.1 Myzus persicae | reverse complement strand
ATGTCTTTTATAAACGATCTGATCCTAATCCAAACCCAATAAACACATAATAAATAATGTTCACAATAAGTAGTGTATTTACTTATCATACAGGAATACAATAATTATATTTTCCATCTGTTGGTAAAAGTAACATCTGTTTTTCTTATTTGTTTAACGCCTGACTAAAAAAGGGTACCTAGCATTAAATACAATGCATGAGTCGGTACAGTGCCATGTATGGGAAATGAATATGGGGTTGAGGGGTGGGGTATTTTAGTAGTCTTAAATGTATTTGAATACATTTGTACCTGTAATCTTAATAATATTACTTAAATGACAACAGCGCAATACAAATATGTAATTATAAACTATATGGTATATTTTTGTGTATTTTTGTCCGTCTTTGTGTTTGATCGGCGTGTAAAGATATGAATTGTTCAGAGAAGTAAAATTCTACAATCTATCTAGCTATATCTATCTATGTATATAAAAATAAATCCCTATTTTCCTATAAGTCGAGGCATCACGATTATCGCTTATCATTTAAAACAGATACATCTATCTGCCATCTATGATATAAAACAGTTGATAATTATATAATTTTTTATGGCACGGCGGCCCTCGGGTGACTTAAGTTTGTTTAAAATTTTAAGCTTTATCGCTTAAGCTAACCATGACAATCAAACGCTTATCAAAAAACTCACTATACAATTTGTCATTAATCTGCCGATTGATTCTACTGTGAAATGAGCACTAAGAATGTATAAATTAACTGTTGTATATCATATATGAAAGATAGATGGGTCTGTTTTAAATGATAAGCGATAAGTGTGATGCCTCGATTAAGGGAAATAAGGATTTATTTTTTTATACACAGATGGATATATATAGATAGATTGTAGCATTTTACTTCTCGGAACAATTCATGTTTACACGGCGATCAAACACTTAGTTAGATGGACAAAAAGTTAAGGCTGCATGTCGCTATAGATATACATTATATATACGATTATACGTAAACTATTAAAACGTTTTAAAATCAAAATGTTCAAAAGTCCTTTCTTAGTGGAACTTCACATGCTAATATTAATACATACTCAAAATTTCAATTCAATAACTCAAATAGGTTTGGCTTAGCGTAGATTATTGCTAAAGTAACTTTCCTTTATATGTAGAGATTATAATATTGTTGTGTACACACAGCAGAATGTGGCCGCCACGGACTCTCGTGGACAACGTAGACAATATAGGTGATAACTGATAATTTACTTTTAATTATAGTATTTTATTATTTTAGTAATACCTACGACAGGTTTGTCAAATAATTGCACTTTTATAGGATTAAAGTTCGGTTGTATACTTGTATTTAAGCATTTGATGTATTAGGCACCTATGTGCCTATTGCGTGACGCTGTCTTTACAGCTTTGGTTAATCTGCTATAGTAAGGTTTTAAAAATCGTGTGTTTATTTGTGTTTCTCTGAAGTGCTTTCGATGACTGATTTTAGTTTTCAATGAATTTTATTAGTCAAGTTAATTAAATTTATTGTTTAATTCGATCACTCTAAATACGATAGTAGGTACAAAGAACGATTCCAATGAATATATTTCGACTGTTATTGTTAGTTGTTACTACGTTTTTATTTTTTATACTTTCCTATTAACTGTTACATTTTATAAACTATACCTAAACTCTATTCATACTTAGTTTGTAGGA
>NW_019103109.1:0-1706 GCF_001856785.1 Myzus persicae | reverse complement strand
ATCGATAGAGATACGAGGTTTTATATTTTGTATTTTATCTTATGAAATAACTGTCAAATATTAGTTATCAATTTATCATGATATCAAAATGAGTGTAAAACTACAATGGACCAATAAAGTTCAAAAAAAATAGTATTTATTTTTTGACTTTCGAGGTTTTGCACGAGCTATTTATCAGTTAGTTATTAAATATTATGATATAACATAATAGTGTAATATACCTTATCTGGGTGGGCAGTAGTGGCCGATTTCGCTGCCCAAATAGCGACTAATCGGATGTGCCTAGAACGGTTATGATCTGTAATAATCGGTTGTAAAAAGTCTAGTATATTGTCGATTTTCATGTTACTGAACGCTTCGATGAACAACATTTGTCGACTGTGTGAAGTGGATTCTAAAACGTACAATTGTTAGAATCAACGTATATAAAGAAATAAAATGATAAAAATTGTGTTATCGATCTATTTGTAATTTGTAATAATACAAATTAGTAATTACAATTAATAGTAAGTTTATACAACAAAACAGTGAAAAATTATTTTCATTACTATATTATTAATAAACTAATCTTGTCAATAAGATACGATGGTCTGCATCGTAGATATTCAAATATCATGAATAGTTAATGAAGTAGTGATAAATTTATGAATAGATTATTTATCGGTTAATAATTTAACTAAAATACTAATTAATCACGATTTTTAACAGATTAAAAAAAAAAACTAAATATTTTAATGTTTTTACTTTGTAGCTTATTGCAGCTTATGCAATTGACTAACAATAATTTGTGAAATTAATATTGATGGGTAGGGATGTTAAAATATTATCCATAACTACTGTTATGTTTACATATTGTGTTAGTGAAATTGATCAATTGATATCTAACCAACAATTTTGCTTATAGCAACAATTAATGTTCATTCAATCTATATATTTGTACCAGAAGTCGAAACGCTGATGTTTTTCGTTCTCTGTTCGATAAATAAGATAAATATATAAATAAAAAATGATTGTACAAAATAATACAAATAATATCGAATGACAAAAATATTATTTGTTGCCGTTTTTGTTGTTAAAAGCCATAGTATTTTGTAATTATATTAAAAAAAAATTGTTTAAAAACAATCATGTTACTGACCTATGAATTTGTCTAAAAATAATTTGATGTACTTGTTCTGCGTATCGTCTGAGCACATTCCCTTACCACACGTCTTATGTATCAACGAAGCAAAGCTCAAAATCGCTACTTTTCTCACTTCATTTTCTAGATCTCTATCTAGATACAATAAAATTTCGGATTCTTTTAAGAGTTTTTCGTTTGGATACCTAACGTGGTACGGAAAAGTTATTAACAATCCAGTTGCCAAAAAGCTTGTTATTTTTTGTGTCTTAATTAGTTCACGAATAAATTCAACTGAAGAAGCTGATCCAACTTGTGGCACCAAGTCCCAAAAGAAGTGTCTAGAAAAAAAGCAAGTAAAATGTTGGCACACGGTTGTAATAATTTACCAGTTTAAATCGTACGAACTGTATGGTTTCTTGTGAGTAACTGGTTCCGATTTTTATAGTATCGTATAATGTAGTCCAGTCAGATGTATCTAACCACCACATGAGCTCTAAAGCTCTAAATTCAGTCTGGTTGTCTAGGTTAGTTGTCCCAATTTCCCAACTTAAACTTTCTGTGAGTTGGCCGAGTGCATCGAGAA
>NW_019103108.1:0-1707 GCF_001856785.1 Myzus persicae | reverse complement strand
TGTTTAACATATCTTCATAGTTGCGAAGGGTTAACGATGTATAAAGGGCCAAATGAAAGTCCCCTAAAACATTAAGTAGACAAAATATAAATATTGTGCACATTTTTCAGAATATTACTTGTTGATTGATTGGAGTATTAATTACCGTTATATAGTTGTTGTTGGGCAAGTATAAAAAAATGTAAAGATTCGACTATGCGCCAACTGTTTTCTATAATTTCAACACGAGATTTAAATGGCTTAATACCAAAGTTGTCCATTGCAATTTCTTCAACTAAATATTGATTAAAACTCATAGATTAAAAAAATGGTAATAATTAAATGGAAATGAACAAATTACCATCGAACAGGGTGGGTTGAATGTTCTTCTCTTTGTACGCTTCGATCAATAGTGCACCGGCAGTAGCTAACTGTCGTATAATGTTTGGCTGTATATCAGATTTTATTTCTTGACAAACAGTCTGAAATTAAAAACAAATTAAAAAGTAAGTTTCGAGCTGGTAATGGGTTATTCTTAGTTATATCATTACAGCAAATACTAATTGGGCGGCTTCTGTGTATCGTTCTCCATTTATGCACTTTGAGACCATTGTCAACACGTCTTTGACATTGTCTAACCACTGATCACGATTGGTATCATTCATACATTTCATAAGTTCATTTAATTTGCTAGTATCAAATTCAACACTCGTCAATGTCTGTTTTGAAAACTAAAACAATCAAATTTATATTTATATCAAAGCCACAAAATCAATAATATTGAGTGATCAACTTTACATTTTGACCTATAGATTCATCTTCAACCATCCCACTGTTGATGTAAAACACAGAAATTGTTTCCAATAACGGATGGTTTCCTGGCAGACTTTTAGCAAGGGATGCTAACGACTCATAATCCTTGAGTATTATGTAACATTCGACCAGCTTTTCTGGGTTATCGGCTTTTTTATTGTATTCAACAGCCATGTCCCTAAGAGTTAAAAAATATTGACCACATCAGTAAGCAACTTTATAACTATTATATACAGATAATTTTATCCTATTAGTACTGACCATTGTTGATTGTCTAGGAAATGATCGCCAATCCCTTGCCACGCTAAATTCATTGTGAGGCCGGAAATACCCAAAAGTGAAGAACTTGATTTCAACAGTTCAACAACCTTAAACCAATTGCCAAGTTTCTGGTATAGAATCACAGCCAAATCTCTACACAGGAGGAACATAATCAATGACCGGTTGTAAAGACTAACTTAAAAATAATGGTATAAGGTGTGATAACAAAAATTATAAAATTCATACTTTCTATCAGCTTCAATATATAGTTGTTCAGCCTTCACATAATCTCCAAAATATACAGCTACTTCAGCTTGTTTCAAAAGGATATCATTTATGTTCGCTAATTGTTTAACTAATTTGATGCCATGATAGTCTTTACATTGTACAAATGCAGTTTCACTTGTTGAAAGGTCTAAAGCTTGCAATGAAGCTTCAGCTAATAATCTCCTAAACAAAACAGTGTAAAGTAATCAAAATTATTTAATATATATTTTTTTGCAGTCTCTGTGTATCAAATCTATTGCAATAATAATCGAACAATGTATACATTTCAAAATATATTTTTTATTCTTTTTGACTTTGGAACTTAGAACAAAATCAAAGTTATGTTAACATTTAATTTATATTAAAACATGTACTAATAAATTAGTT